>NW_022589710.1:34814186-34815366 GCF_004348235.1 Phoca vitulina | reverse complement strand
TTGTGTGTGGTGTAAGGAAATGGTCCAGTTTCATTCTTCTGCATGTGACTGTCCAATTTTCCCAACACCATTTGTTGAAGAGACTGTCTTTTTTCCATTGGACATTCTTTCCTGCTTTGTCGAAGATTAGTTGACCATAGAGTTGAGGGTCCATTTCTGGGCTCTCTATTCTGTTCCATTGATCTATGTGTCTGTTTTTGTGCCAGTACCATACTGTCTTGATGATGACAGCTTTGTAGTAGAGCTGGAAGTCTGGAATTGTGATGCCGCCAGCTTTGCTTTTCTTTTTCAACATTCCTCTGGCTATGCGGGGTCTTTTCTGGTTCCATACAAATTTTAGGATTATTTGTTCCATTTCTTTGAAGAAAGTGGATGGTATTTTGATGGGGATTGCATTGAATGTGTAGATTGCTCTAGGTAGGATTGACATCTTCACAATATTTGTTCTTCCAATCCATGAGCATGGAACGTTTTTCCATTTCTTTGTGTCTTCCTCAATTTCTTTCATGAGTATTTTATAGTTTTCTGAGTACAGATCCTTTGCCTCTTTGGTTAGATTTATTCCTAGGTATCTTATGGTTTTGGGTGCAATTGTAAATGGGATCGACTCCTTAATTTCTCTTTCTTCTGACTTGTTGTTGGTGTATAGGAATGCCACTGACTTCTGTGCATTGATTTTATATCCTGCCACTTGACTGAATTCCTGTATGAGTTCTAGCAGTTTTGGGGTGGAGTCTTTGGGATTTTCCACATAAAGTATCATATCATCTGCAAAGAGTGAGAGTTTGACTTCTTCTTTGCCAATTTGGATGCCTTTGATTTCTTTTTGTTGTCTGATTGCTGTGGCTAGGACTTCCAATACTATGTTGAATAGCAGTGGTGATAGTGGACATCCCTGCCGCGTTCCTGACCTTAGGGGGAAAGCTCTCAGTTTTTCCCCATTGAGAATGATATTCGCTGTAGGTTTTTCATAGATGGCTTTTATGATATTGAGGTATGTACCCTCTATCCCTATACTCTGAAGAGTTTTGATCAAGAAAGGATGCTGTACTTTGTCAAATGCTTTTTCTGCATCTATTGAGAGGATCATGTGATTCTTGTTTTTTCTTTTGTTAATGTATTGTATCACGTTGATTGATTTGCGGATGTTGAACCAACCTTGCAGCCCAGGGATAAATCC